>NW_026061885.1:67500-77137 GCF_023897955.1 Schistocerca gregaria | reverse complement strand
ACACTAGATCGCGTGTTGACTAGAGGCTCTTCACCTTGGAGACCTGCTGCGGATATGGGTACGAACCGGCGCGACACCTCCACGTGGCCCTCTCCCGGATTTTCAAGGTCCGAGGGGAAGATCGGGACACCGCCGCAACTGCGGTGCTCTTCGCGTTCCAAACCCTATCTCCCTGCTAGAGGATTCCAGGGAACTCGAACGCTCATGCAGAAAAGAAAACTCTTCCCCGATCTCCCGACGGCGTCTCCGGGTCCTTTTGGGTTACCCCGACGAGCATCTCTAAAAGAGGGGCCCGACTTATATCGGTTCCGCTGCCGGGTTCCGGAATAGGAACCGGATTCCCTTTCGCCCAACGGGGGCCAGCACAAAGTGCATCATGCTATGACGGCCCCCCATCAACATCGGATTTCTCCTAGGGCTTAGGATCGACTGACTCGTGTGCAACGGCTGTTCACACGAAACCCTTCTCTCCGCGTCAGCCCTCCAGGGCCTCGCTGGAGTATTTGCTACTACCACCAAGATCTGCACCGACGGCGGCTCCAGGCAGGCTCACGCCCAGACCCTTCTGCGCCCACCGCCGCGACCCTCCTACTCGTCAAGGGCTTCGCGGCCGAGCCGCGAGGACCGGCCATGACTGCCAGACTGACGGCCGAGTATAGGCACGACGCTTCAGCGCCATCCATTTTCAGGGCTAGTTGCTTCGGCAGGTGAGTTGTTACACACTCCTTAGCGGATTCCGACTTCCATGGCCACCGTCCTGCTGTCTTAAGCAACCAACGCCTTTCATGGTTTCCCATGAGCGTCGATTCGGGCGCCTTAACTCGGCGTTTGGTTCATCCCACAGCGCCAGTTCTGCTTACCAAAAGTGGCCCACTTGGCACTCCGATCCGAGTCGTTTGCTCGCGGCTTCAGCATATCAAGCAAGCCGGAGATCTCACCCATTTAAAGTTTGAGAATAGGTTGAGGTCGTTTCGGCCCCAAGGCCTCTAATCATTCGCTTTACCGGATGAGACTCGTACGAGCACCAGCTATCCTGAGGGAAACTTCGGAGGGAACCAGCTACTAGATGTTCGATTAGTCTTTCGCCCCTATACCCAGCTCCGACGATCGATTTGCACGTCAGAATCGCTACGGACCTCCATCAGGGTTTCCCCTGACTTCGTCCTGGCCAGGCATAGTTCACCATCTTTCGGGTCCCAACGTGTACGCTCTAGGTGCGCCTCACCTCGCAATGAGGACGAGACGCCCCGGGAGTGCGGAGGCCGCCGCCCCGTGAAGGGCGGGGAAGCCCCATCCTCCCTCGGCCCGCGCAAGGCGAGACCTTCACTTTCATTACGCCTTTAGGTTTCGTACAGCCCAATGACTCGCGCACATGTTAGACTCCTTGGTCCGTGTTTCAAGACGGGTCGTGAAATTGTCCAAAGCTGAAGCGCCGCTGACGGGAGCGATTATTCCGCCCGAGAGCATCCCGAGCCAACAGCGGCGCGGGTCCGGGGCCGGGCCAGGTAGGTCCGTCATCCGGAAGAACCGCGCGCGCTTGCCGGGAGCCCGAGCGCCCAAAGGGGCGAATCGACTCCTCCAGATATACCGCCGAGCAGCCAGCCAGGACACCGGGGCTCTGCCCAACAGACGCGAACCGAGGCCCGCGGAAGGACAGGCTGCGCACCCGGGCCGTAGGCCGGCACCCAGCGGGTCGCGACGTCCTACTAGGGGAGAAGTGCGGCCCACCGCACACCGGAACGGCCCCACCCCGCGGCGAGTGGAAAGGCAACCGGACACGACCCCGCCGCGGATTGCTCCGCGCGGGCCGGCCGGCCCCATCTGCCGAGGGCGGGGGCCAGTGGCCGGATGGGCGTGAATCTCACCCGTTCGACCTTTCGGACTTCTCACGTTTACCCCAGAACGGTTTCACGTACTTTTGAACTCTCTCTTCAAAGTTCTTTTCAACTTTCCCTCACGGTACTTGTTCGCTATCGGTCTCGTGGTCATATTTAGTCTCAGATGGAGTTTACCACCCACTTGGAGCTGCACTCTCAAGCAACCCGACTCGAAGGAGAGGTCCCGCCGACGCTCGCACCGGCCGCTACGGGCCTGGCACCCTCTACGGGCCGTGGCCTCATTCAAGTTGGACTTGGGCTCGGCGCGAGGCGTCGGGGTAGTGGACCCTCCCAAACACCACATGCCACGACAGGCGGCAGCCTGCGGGGTTCGGTGCTGGACTCTTCCCTGTTCGCTCGCCGCTACTGGGGAATCCTTGTTAGTTTCTTTTCCTCCGCTTAGTAATATGCTTAAATTCAGCGGTAGTCTCGCCTGCTCTGAGGTCGTTGTACGAGGTGTCGCACGCCACACCGCCAGCCGGCTGTGCACGCTACCGAGAAAGTACCGGTATGCGAACCGCCAGGCGACGGGCGCGCATCGCACGTTTAAGGAGACGCGGCCGGCCACACAGGCGACCACGACACTCCCACGTCTCCGAAGCGGGACAAACGCCGCGCGCTTCAGTATACGTAGCCGACCCTCAGCCAGACGTGGCCCGGGAACGGAATCCATGGACCGCAATGTGCGTTCGAAACGTCGATGTTCATGTGTCCTGCAGTTCACATGTCGACGCGCAATTTGCTGCGTTCTTCATCGACCCACGAGCCGAGTGATCCACCGTCCTGGGTGATCTTTTCCTTTTCAGTCTCCCACTGTCTCTTTCAAGACAGCAGCATTTGCGGGACTGAGGCGTCTGACGGCCCCTGTTCCACTATTTTTTTGTGTCCAACGGCCTCACAGCCGATGGGGCGTCGTACGGCTCCACACCGGGGCGGACAGGCACTCGGGCGAACGTCATTCAAAACCGGCGCCAGGCGCCAGGTACCGCAGGCCAGCCGCTCCAGAGCTTCAGCGCTCGTACCACACAACAACAACAACACTTCCGCTAGTTTTGAGAGGCACGCGTGGTTCCGCACGCGGCGCACGGCCACTGCCGTACAGGTAGCGTGTTGCGCGACACGACACCGACACGCACATCGAAAGACATGCAGTCTAGTCGGTAATGATCCTTCCGCAGGTTCACCTACGGAAACCTTGTTACGACTTTTACTTCCTCTAAATGATCAAGTTTGGTCATCTTTCCGGTAGCATCGGCAACGACAGAGTCGATGCCGCGTACCAGTCCGAAGACCTCACTAAATCATTCAATCGGTAGTAGCGACGGGCGGTGTGTACAAAGGGCAGGGACGTAATCAACGCGAGCTTATGACTCGCGCTTACTGGGAATTCCTCGTTCATGGGGAACAATTGCAAGCCCCAATCCCTAGCACGAAGGAGGTTCAGCGGGTTACCCCGACCTTTCGGCCTAGGAAGACACGCTGATTCCTTCAGTGTAGCGCGCGTGCGGCCCAGAACATCTAAGGGCATCACAGACCTGTTATTGCTCAATCTCGTGCGGCTAGAAGCCGCCTGTCCCTCTAAGAAGAAAAGTAATCGCTGACAGCACGAAGGATGTCACGCGACTAGTTAGCAGGCTAGAGTCTCGTTCGTTATCGGAATTAACCAGACAAATCGCTCCACCAACTAAGAACGGCCATGCACCACCACCCACCGAATCAAGAAAGAGCTATCAATCTGTCAATCCTTCCGGTGTCCGGGCCTGGTGAGGTTTCCCGTGTTGAGTCAAATTAAGCCGCAGGCTCCACTCCTGGTGGTGCCCTTTCCGTCAATTCCTTTAAGTTTCAGCTTTGCAACCATACTTCCCCCGGAACCCAAAGCTTTGGTTTCCCGGAGGCTGCCCGCCGAGTCATCGGAGGAACTGCGGCGGATCGCTGGCTGGCATCGTTTATGGTTAGAACTAGGGCGGTATCTGATCGCCTTCGAACCTCTAACTTTCGTTCTTGATTAATGAAAACATACTTGGCAAATGCTTTCGCTTCTGTTCGTCTTGCGACGATCCAAGAATTTCACCTCTAACGTCGCAATACGAATGCCCCCGCCTGTCCCTATTAATCATTACCTCGGGTTCCGAAAACCAACAAAATAGAACCGAGGTCCTATTCCATTATTCCATGCACACAGTATTCAGGCGGGCTTGCTGCTTTAAGCACTCTAATTTGTTCAAAGTAAACGTGCCGGCCCACCGAGACACTCAACAAAGAGCACCCTGGTAGGATTTAAACGGGGTCCGCCTCGGGACGCGAAAGCACCCCTTCGGCTCGCCCCACCGGCAGGACGTCCCACGATACATGCCAGTTAAACACCGACGGGCGGTGAACCAACAGCGTGGGACACAAATCCAACTACGAGCTTTTTAACCGCAACAACTTTAATATACGCTATTGGAGCTGGAATTACCGCGGCTGCTGGCACCAGACTTGCCCTCCAATAGATACTCGTTAAAGGATTTAAAGTGTACTCATTCCGATTACGGGGCCTCGGATGAGTCCCGTATCGTTATATTTTTCGTCACTTACCTCCCCGTCGCCGGGAGTGGGTAATTTGCGCGCCTGCTGCCTTCCTTGGATGTGGTAGCCGTTTCTCAGGCTCCCTCTCCGGAATCGAACCCTGATTCCCCGTTACCCGTTACAACCATGGTAGGCGCAGAACCTACCATCGACAGTTGATAAGGCAGACATTTGAAAGATGCGTCGCCGGTACGAGGACCGTGCGATCAGCCCAAAGTTATTCAGAGTCACCAAGGCAAACGGACCAGACAAGCCAATCCGATTGGTTTTGATCTAATAAAAGCGTCCCTTCCATCTCTGGTCGGGACTCTGTTTGCATGTATTAGCTCTAGAATTACCACAGTTATCCAAGTAACGTGGGTACGATCTAAGGAACCATAACTGATTTAATGAGCCATTCGCGGTTTCACCTTAATGCGGCTTGTACTGAGACATGCATGGCTTAATCTTTGAGACAAGCATATGACTACTGGGCAGGATCAACCAGGAGCTGCGTCAACTAGAGCTGAGCAGCCGGCCGCCCGGGAGTGTGTCCCGGGGGCCCGCGCGAACACGCAAGCGTCCGCTCAATTATTCTGCAAACAGGAGGAGGCCGAGCTCCCCTGCACGATACACCTCGAAACCCTCTCAGGTCCCGGCGGCGCGCAGCGCCGTCCTAGGTACTTGGTCGGTTTCGAGAGAGGCGCAATCGCCCGGAGTTAGGCGAGTAGACGGTTTTAGTGCGAACCACCCTTGCTCCCAACTGAGCTTGCCGCTGCCGACAGAGGCCCGGAGCGTGCTGTCGTGGCATTGCCGGCGGGAGACAACACGCGCCACCTATGGTGACCGGCAGCTCCAACGCCAGCGCCACACAAGGGCAAAGCCCCACTTGGGTGCAGAAGCGAACTCTCCCAGCACAGCGCACGCGCCAACACGTCCGCACAACTGCGATACAAACCACCTGCGAGAACCGCTGGGGCGACCGAGCAGCAGACGGCGTCGCGGCGCCGAGTGCCAGGCGGCGGCGCATCCTCAACGCACACAGTCCTCAATCAGACCAGCACACTGCAGATGTCCACCGCGCTTCGCACCGGGCTCGGCTGAACCAACTTTGGCCGCCAGGCGCCGCGTGCAGGGTGCGCCGCAGCGTAGCTGCGCCGCCTGCCGAGCCCGTCGGCTGGCGCTCCTGCCACTCGGCGCCCCCCACCAGCCGCCTGTTGCGCGTGCGCCCACGCAGCGCGCGGCCAACACGCCGGGCGGCCCCCCTTCACCGGCCGGGAACAGTCCCACCAAGCCACCGCCGCGTATCGCTTCATACCCACATGGGCCTAGTCACGTGTGTGGATGTGGCGGGTACCGCTGAAACAACCGGTTAATAGCTGTACCGATCGTCGCCATCACAGATTCACCTCCAGCGTGAACAACCGCTCAACAACGGATTTCCAGTTCATTTGCGTATCTTGGGCAGTAAACGTAGATGTCCACCTACATTTGCGAATTCAACAATTCTTGCATGCCAGGATGTCATGTGTCACGACACGCTACATCAGACCACATACACACTGCGACATGTGCAGAAGAGAACACGTGGAAGGTGGCCCGCGCACGTATGCGATGTCCCTTCCGCGATCCACTGTCAACCGGCATCTGCGGCATGTCCCAGATATGGAACGCGGTCCACCAGGGTAGCACTTTGTGTGAGGCAATACGACAAAGTCGGAATACACGCGTCACTACATCACACGGCTCACGCTGACCTGACCTGACTCACCGCACCACCACCCCCAGCGACCCAGGGTGACATACAATGCGTTCGTACGTTCCTCCCACACGCCTCTACGGCGTACCACAGTGCAACCTAGCTGTTATTGGGAGACGAGACAAGTAGCATCGAGCACAACATATGGAAATTGAGATTCGACACCGTTGGGCACAGCCAGCGTACGGTCACACGTATCACACTACTTCACTCTGTACGTAACTACCGATGATCGGTACAGCGTGTGGGTTACGCGTACGACATCAGCGGACAATGGACACAGACCATACCACGACGTACACTGAGGGCGTCGACATCTGAACGCAACTGAACAGCTGCGAGGCTCATTTAACACTCAAACGCCAGACCGACCAGCTTGAGAGGACGGAGACACAAAGAGAGGGGCAGAGGGGGGGGGGGGGGGCGATATAGTCCTATTGCAGTACAATTGACAGTGGATAGCGGGAATATGTGGAAAGTAAGCAACACTCGCAAGACATCTACATGAGGATAACAACGACACCAGAGATTCCGAGCAGTGAACTATGTTAGGCAAAGGGACAACGTGGGTTAGGTTAAGGGACAACGTGGGTTAGGTTAAGGGACAACGTGGGTTAGGTTAAGGGACAACGTGGGTTAGGTTAAGGGACAACGTGGGTTAGGTTAAGGGACAACGTGGGTTAGGTTAAGGGACAACGTGGGTTAGGTTAAGGGACAACGTGGGTTAGGTTAAGGGACAACGTGGGTTAGGTTAAGGGACAACGTGGGTTAGGTTAAGGGACAACGTGGGTTAGGTTAAGGGACAACGTGGGTTAGGTTAAGGGACAACGTGGGTTAGGTTAAGGGACAACGTGGGTTAGGTTAAGGGACAACGTGGGTTAGGTTAAGGGACAACGTGGGTTAGGTTAAGGGACAACGTGGGTTAGGTTAAGGGACAACGTGGGTTAGGTTAAGGGACAACGTGGGTTAGGTTAAGGGACAACGTGGGTTAGGTTAAGGGACAACGTGGGTTAGGTTAAGGGACAACGTGGGTTACGTTAAGGGACAACGTGGGTTACGTTAAGGGACAACGTGGGTTACGTTAAGGGACAACGTGGGTTACGTTAAGGGACAACGTGGGTTAGGTTAAGGGACAACGTGGGTTAGGTTAAGGGACAACGTGGGTTAGGTTAAGGGACAACGTGGGTTAGGTTAAGGGACAACGTGGGTTAGGTTAAGGGACAACGTGGGTTAGGTTAAGGGACAACGTGGGTTAGGTTAAGGGACAACGTGGGTTAGGTTAAGGGACAACGTGGGTTAGGTTAAGGGACAACGTGGGTTAGGTTAAGGGACAACGTGGGTTAGGTTAAGGGACAACGTGGGTTAGGTTAAGGGACAACGTGGGTTAGGTTAAGGGACAACGTGGGTTAGGTTAAGGGACAACGTGGGTTAGGTTAAGGGACAACGTGGGTTAGGTTAAGGGACAACGTGGGTTAGGTTAAGGGACAACGTGGGTTACGTTAAGGGACAACGTGGGTTACGTTAAGGGACAACGTGGGTTACGTTAAGGGACAACGTGGGTTACGTTAAGGGACAACGTGGGTTACGTTAAGGGACAACGTGGGTTACGTTAAGGGACAACGTGGGTTAGGTTAAGGGACAACGTGGGTTAGGTTAAGGGACAACGTGGGTTAGGTTAAGGGACAACGTGGGTTAGGTTAAGGGACAACGTGGGTTAGGTTAAGGGACAAATTGAGTTAGGTTAAGGGACAAATTGAGTTAGGTTAAGGGACAAATTGAGTTAGGTTAAGGGACAAATTGAGTTAGGTTAAGGGACAAATTGAGTTAGGTTAAGGGACAAATTGAGTTAGGTTAAGGGACAAATTGAGTTAGGTTAAGGGACAAATTGAGTTAGGTTAAGGGACAAATTGAGTTAGGTTAAGGGACAAATTGAGTTAGGTTAAGGGACAAATTGAGTTAGGTTAAGGGACAAATTGAGTTAGGTTAAGGGACAAATTGAGTTAGGTTAAGGGACAAATTGAGTTAGGTTAAGGGACAAATTGAGTTAGGTTAAGGGACAAATTGAGTTAGGTTAAGGGATAATCTGGTACAACCACAGTTAGGTTAAGCGATAATCTGGTACAGCCACAGTTAGGTTAAGCGATAATCTGGTACAGCCACAGTTAGGTTAAGCGATAATCTGGTACAGCCACAGTTAGGTTAAGCGATAATCTGGTACAGCCACAGTTAGGTTAAGCGATAATCTGGTACAGCCACAGTTAGGTTAAGCGATAATCTGGTACAGCCACAGTTAGGTTAAGCGATAATCTGGTACAGCCACAGTTAGGTTAAGCGATAATCTGGTACAGCCACAGTTAGGTTAAGCGATAATCTGGTACAGCCACAGTTAGGTTAAGCGATAATCTGGTACAGCCACAGTTAGGTTAAGCGATAATCTGGTACAGCCACAGTTAGGTTAAGCGATAATCTGGTACAGCCACAGTTAGGTTAAGCGATAATCTGGTACAGCCACAGTTAGGTTAAGCGATAATCTGGTACAGCCACAGTTAGGTTAAGCGATAATCTGGTACAGCCACAGTTAGGTTAAGCGATAATCTGGTACAGCCACAGTTAGGTTAAGCGATAAAGTTGGTTAAATTCGGTATTGTGTGGGAAGGGGGCAGAGAGAGAGTGGGGGGGGGGGGGTGGATAGTTGTGGCAGTACGCGGATGCCTGAGTCACCGTCAGATATGTCACGTCGGTTCGATGCTTGTAGCAAGAGGCTGGCGGGTCTGTGTCTCTCACTTCTGCAATTTTTCATGTGGTATAACACGAGGGCGGGGGGGTGATATTTGGTGCCCCTCTGTGTAGGATGTGTGTTGGTGGTGTTGGTTTATCTGAGCAATGGTAGTTGTCGGAGGAGTGGGGTATTGTGCTTTTATAGGTGGACCTACTGCTCTGGTTATCATAGTGTCGACGGTGCAATGTGGCAGAGAGGATGCACTCGACATTGTCGCATTCCAGATGTTTACGTATTGTGTGTCTCCGTTGCAGGCCGAGAGTGGTGCATGTTCGAGTGTGTGGCTGACGTGCGATTCACGTTGTGTGCCCAGTCTTACAGCACGTATAGGGACATTCGCATAAATCATCTATATGTGGCCTTGCATCATTTACTAAGCAGTGCCGTGAGACGACCGAACTATTAGGAAAGTACTGATGTACCGCATAATGTTTACCTTCCACCACACGGCGAGTATCGACTCTGCCCAGCGTTGCCACCGCAGGCAGCGGTCACCGTCACCATTGTGCGGCGGAACGGAACATCTATATCCTCAGAGGGGCACTCTTTGCCGCCGGGCGTCAGGTCTCGCGGCCTGCCGGCCAGCGCCCATGACGAACTTACTGCATGTATAGGGACAGCGGGAATTTGGCATACTTGATATAACTCTTCATGAGACGCAAGATATAGGGGTGG
>NW_026061885.1:55000-60000 GCF_023897955.1 Schistocerca gregaria | reverse complement strand
TTTTGATCTAATAAAAGCGTCCCTTCCATCTCTGGTCGGGACTCTGTTTGCATGTATTAGCTCTAGAATTACCACAGTTATCCAAGTAACGTGGGTACGATCTAAGGAACCATAACTGATTTAATGAGCCATTCGCGGTTTCACCTTAATGCGGCTTGTACTGAGACATGCATGGCTTAATCTTTGAGACAAGCATATGACTACTGGCAGGATCAACCAGGGAGCTGCGTCAACTAGAGCTGAGCAGCCGGCCGCCCGGGAGTGTGTCCCGGGGGCCCGCGCGAACACGCAAGCGTCCGCTCAATTATTCTGCAAACAGGAGGAGGCCGAGCTCCCCTGCACGATACACCTCGAAACCCTCTCAGGTCCCGGCGGCGCGCAGCGCCGTCCTAGGTACTTGGTCGGTTTCGAGAGAGGCGCAATCGCCCGGAGTTAGGCGAGTAGACGGTTTTAGTGCGAACACCCTTGCTCCCAACTGAGCTTGCCGCTGCCGACAGAGGCCCGGGAGCGTGCTGTCGTGGCATTGCCGGCGGGAGACAACACGCGCCACCTATGGTGACCGGCAGCTCCAACGCCAGCGCCACACAAGGGCAAAGCCCCACTTGGGTGCAGAAGCGAACTCTCCCAGCACAGCGCACGCGCCAACACGTCCGCACAACTGCGATACAAACCACCTGCGAGAACCGCTGGGGCGACCGAGCAGCAGACGGCGTCGCGGCGCCGAGTGCCAGGCGGCGGCGCATCCTCAACGCACACAGTCCTCAATCAGACCAGCACACTGCAGATGTCCACCGCGCTTCGCACCGGGCTCGGCTGAACCAACTTTGGCCGCCAGGCGCCGCGTGCAGGGTGCGCCGCAGCGTAGCTGCGCCGCCTGCCGAGCCCGTCGGCTGGCGCTCCTGCCACTCGGCGCCCCCCACCAGCCGCCTGTTGCGCGTGCGCCCACGCAGCGCGCGGCCAACACGCCGGGCGGCCCCCCTTCACCGGCCGGGAACAGTCCCACCAAGCCACCGCCGCGTATCGCTTCATACCCACATGGGCCTAGTCACGTGTGTGGATGTGGCGGGTACCGCTGAAACAACCGGTTAATAGCTGTACCGATCGTCGCCATCACAGATTCACCTCCAGCGTGAACAACCGCTCAACAACGGATTTCCAGTTCATTTGCGTATCTTGGGCAGTAAACGTAGATGTCCACCTACATTTGCGAATTCAACAATTCTTGCATGCCAGGATGTCATGTGTCACGACACGCTACATCAGACCACATACACACTGCGACATGTGCAGAAGAGAACACGTGGAAGGTGGCCCGCGCACGTATGCGATGTCCCTTCCGCGATCCACTGTCAACCGGCATCTGCGGCATGTCCCAGATATGGAACGCGGTCCACCAGGGTAGCACTTTGTGTGAGGCAATACGACAAAGTCGGAATACACGCGTCACTACATCACACGGCTCACGCTGACCTGACCTGACTCACCGCACCACCACCCCCAGCGACCCAGGGTGACATACAATGCGTTCGTACGTTCCTCCCACACGCCTCTACGGCGTACCACAGTGCAACCTAGCTGTTATTGGGAGACGAGACAAGTAGCATCGAGCACAACATATGGAAATTGAGATTCGACACCGTTGGGCACAGCCAGCGTACGGTCACACGTATCACACTACTTCACTCTGTACGTAACTACCGATGATCGGTACAGCGTGTGGGTTACGCGTACGACATCAGCGGACAATGGACACAGACCATACCACGACGTACACTGAGGGCGTCGACATCTGAACGCAACTGAACAGCTGCGAGGCTCATTTAACACTCAAACGCCAGACCGACCAGCTTGAGAGGACGGAGACACAAAGAGAGGGGCAGAGGGGGGGGGGGGGGGCGATATAGTCCTATTGCAGTACAATTGACAGTGGATAGCGGGAATATGTGGAAAGTAAGCAACACTCGCAAGACATCTACATGAGGATAACAACGACACCAGAGATTCCGAGCAGTGAACTATGTTAGGCAAAGGGACAACGTGGGTTAGGTTAAGGGACAACGTGGGTTAGGTTAAGGGACAACGTGGGTTAGGTTAAGGGACAACGTGGGTTAGGTTAAGGGACAACGTGGGTTAGGTTAAGGGACAACGTGGGTTAGGTTAAGGGACAACGTGGGTTAGGTTAAGGGACAACGTGGGTTAGGTTAAGGGACAACGTGGGTTAGGTTAAGGGACAACGTGGGTTAGGTTAAGGGACAACGTGGGTTAGGTTAAGGGACAACGTGGGTTAGGTTAAGGGACAACGTGGGTTAGGTTAAGGGACAACGTGGGTTAGGTTAAGGGACAACGTGGGTTAGGTTAAGGGACAACGTGGGTTAGGTTAAGGGACAACGTGGGTTAGGTTAAGGGACAACGTGGGTTAGGTTAAGGGACAACGTGGGTTAGGTTAAGGGACAACGTGGGTTAGGTTAAGGGACAACGTGGGTTAGGTTAAGGGACAACGTGGGTTACGTTAAGGGACAACGTGGGTTACGTTAAGGGACAACGTGGGTTACGTTAAGGGACAACGTGGGTTACGTTAAGGGACAACGTGGGTTACGTTAAGGGACAACGTGGGTTACGTTAAGGGACAACGTGGGTTAGGTTAAGGGACAACGTGGGTTAGGTTAAGGGACAACGTGGGTTAGGTTAAGGGACAACGTGGGTTAGGTTAAGGGACAACGTGGGTTAGGTTAAGGGACAACGTGGGTTAGGTTAAGGGACAACGTGGGTTAGGTTAAGGGACAACGTGGGTTAGGTTAAGGGACAACGTGGGTTAGGTTAAGGGACAACGTGGGTTAGGTTAAGGGACAACGTGGGTTAGGTTAAGGGACAACGTGGGTTAGGTTAAGGGACAACGTGGGTTAGGTTAAGGGACAACGTGGGTTAGGTTAAGGGACAACGTGGGTTAGGTTAAGGGACAACGTGGGTTAGGTTAAGGGACAACGTGGGTTAGGTTAAGGGACAACGTGGGTTAGGTTAAGGGACAACGTGGGTTACGTTAAGGGACAACGTGGGTTACGTTAAGGGACAACGTGGGTTACGTTAAGGGACAACGTGGGTTACGTTAAGGGACAACGTGGGTTACGTTAAGGGACAACGTGGGTTACGTTAAGGGACAACGTGGGTTAGGTTAAGGGACAACGTGGGTTAGGTTAAGGGACAACGTGGGTTAGGTTAAGGGACAACGTGGGTTAGGTTAAGGGACAACGTGGGTTAGGTTAAGGGACAACGTGGGTTAGGTTAAGGGACAAATTGAGTTAGGTTAAGGGACAAATTGAGTTAGGTTAAGGGACAAATTGAGTTAGGTTAAGGGACAAATTGAGTTAGGTTAAGGGACAAATTGAGTTAGGTTAAGGGACAAATTGAGTTAGGTTAAGGGACAAATTGAGTTAGGTTAAGGGACAAATTGAGTTAGGTTAAGGGACAAATTGAGTTAGGTTAAGGGACAAATTGAGTTAGGTTAAGGGACAAATTGAGTTAGGTTAAGGGACAAATTGAGTTAGGTTAAGGGACAAATTGAGTTAGGTTAAGGGACAAATTGAGTTAGGTTAAGGGACAAATTGAGTTAGGTTAAGGGACAAATTGAGTTAGGTTAAGGGATAATCTGGTACAACCACAGTTAGGTTAAGCGATAATCTGGTACAGCCACAGTTAGGTTAAGCGATAATCTGGTACAGCCACAGTTAGGTTAAGCGATAATCTGGTACAGCCACAGTTAGGTTAAGCGATAATCTGGTACAGCCACAGTTAGGTTAAGCGATAATCTGGTACAGCCACAGTTAGGTTAAGCGATAATCTGGTACAGCCACAGTTAGGTTAAGCGATAATCTGGTACAGCCACAGTTAGGTTAAGCGATAATCTGGTACAGCCACAGTTAGGTTAAGCGATAATCTGGTACAGCCACAGTTAGGTTAAGCGATAATCTGGTACAGCCACAGTTAGGTTAAGCGATAATCTGGTACAGCCACAGTTAGGTTAAGCGATAATCTGGTACAGCCACAGTTAGGTTAAGCGATAATCTGGTACAGCCACAGTTAGGTTAAGCGATAATCTGGTACAGCCACAGTTAGGTTAAGCGATAATCTGGTACAGCCACAGTTAGGTTAAGCGATAATCTGGTACAGCCACAGTTAGGTTAAGCGATAATCTGGTACAGCCACAGTTAGGTTAAGCGATAAAGTTGGTTAAATTCGGTATTGTGTGGGAAGGGGGCAGAGAGAGAGTGGGGGGGGGGGGGGTGGATAGTTGTGGCAGTACGCGGATGCCTGAGTCACCGTCAGATATGTCACGTCGGTTCGATGCTTGTAGCAAGAGGCTGGCGGGTCTGTGTCTCTCACTTCTGCAATTTTTCATGTGGTATAACACGAGGGCGGGGGGGTGATATTTGGTGCCCCTCTGTGTAGGATGTGTGTTGGTGGTGTTGGTTTATCTGAGCAATGGTAGTTGTCGGAGGAGTGGGGTATTGTGCTTTTATAGGTGGACCTACTGCTCTGGTTATCATAGTGTCGACGGTGCAATGTGGCAGAGAGGATGCACTCGACATTGTCGCATTCCAGATGTTTACGTATTGTGTGTCTCCGTTGCAGGCCGAGAGTGGTGCATGTTCGAGTGTGTGGCTGACGTGCGATTCACGTTGTGTGCCCAGTCTTACAGCACGTATAGGGACATTCGCATAAATCATCTATATGTGGCCTTGCATCATTTACTAAGCAGTGCCGTGAGACGACCGAACTATTAGGAAAGTACTGATGTACCGCATAATGTTTACCTTCCACCACACGGCGAGTATCGACTCTGCCCAGCGTTGCCACCGCAGGCAGCGGTCACCGTCACCATTGTGCGGCGGAACGGAACATCTATATCCTCAGAGGGGCACTCTTTGCCGCCGGGCGTCAGGTCTCGCGGCCTGCCGGCCAGCGCCCATGACGAACTTACTGCATGTATAGGGACAGCGGGAATT
>NW_026061885.1:45000-50000 GCF_023897955.1 Schistocerca gregaria | reverse complement strand
GACCCTCCCAAACACCACATGCCACGACAGGCGGCAGCCTGCGGGGTTCGGTGCTGGACTCTTCCCTGTTCGCTCGCCGCTACTGGGGGAATCCTTGTTAGTTTCTTTTCCTCCGCTTAGTAATATGCTTAAATTCAGCGGGTAGTCTCGCCTGCTCTGAGGTCGTTGTACGAGGTGTCGCACGCCACACCGCCAGCCGGCTGTGCACGCTACCGAGAAAGTACCGGTATGCGAACCGCCAGGCGACGGGCGCGCATCGCACGTTTAAGGAGACGCGGCCGGCCACACAGGCGACCACGACACTCCCACGTCTCCGAAGCGGGACAAACGCCGCGCGCTTCAGTATACGTAGCCGACCCTCAGCCAGACGTGGCCCGGGAACGGAATCCATGGACCGCAATGTGCGTTCGAAACGTCGATGTTCATGTGTCCTGCAGTTCACATGTCGACGCGCAATTTGCTGCGTTCTTCATCGACCCACGAGCCGAGTGATCCACCGTCCTGGGTGATCTTTTCCTTTTCAGTCTCCCACTGTCTCTTTCAAGACAGCAGCATTTGCGGGACTGAGGCGTCTGACGGCCCCTGTTCCACTATTTTTTTGTGTCCAACGGCCTCACAGCCGATGGGCGTCGTACGGCTCCACACCGGGGCGGACAGGCACTCGGGCGAACGTCATTCAAAACCGGCGCCAGGCGCCAGGTACCGCAGGCCAGCCGCTCCAGAGCTTCAGCGCTCGTACCACACAACAACAACAACACTTCCGCTAGTTTTGAGAGGCACGCGTGGTTCCGCACGCGGCGCACGGCCACTGCCGTACAGGTAGCGTGTTGCGCGACACGACACGACACGCACATCGAAAGACATGCAGTCTAGTCGGTAATGATCCTTCCGCAGGTTCACCTACGGAAACCTTGTTACGACTTTTACTTCCTCTAAATGATCAAGTTTGGTCATCTTTCCGGTAGCATCGGCAACGACAGAGTCGATGCCGCGTACCAGTCCGAAGACCTCACTAAATCATTCAATCGGTAGTAGCGACGGGCGGTGTGTACAAAGGGCAGGGACGTAATCAACGCGAGCTTATGACTCGCGCTTACTGGGAATTCCTCGTTCATGGGGAACAATTGCAAGCCCCAATCCCTAGCACGAAGGAGGTTCAGCGGGTTACCCCGACCTTTCGGCCTAGGAAGACACGCTGATTCCTTCAGTGTAGCGCGCGTGCGGCCCAGAACATCTAAGGGCATCACAGACCTGTTATTGCTCAATCTCGTGCGGCTAGAAGCCGCCTGTCCCTCTAAGAAGAAAAGTAATCGCTGACAGCACGAAGGATGTCACGCGACTAGTTAGCAGGCTAGAGTCTCGTTCGTTATCGGAATTAACCAGACAAATCGCTCCACCAACTAAGAACGGCCATGCACCACCACCCACCGAATCAAGAAAGAGCTATCAATCTGTCAATCCTTCCGGTGTCCGGGCCTGGTGAGGTTTCCCGTGTTGAGTCAAATTAAGCCGCAGGCTCCACTCCTGGTGGTGCCCTTCCGTCAATTCCTTTAAGTTTCAGCTTTGCAACCATACTTCCCCCGGAACCCAAAAGCTTTGGTTTCCCGGAGGCTGCCCGCCGAGTCATCGGAGGAACTGCGGCGGATCGCTGGCTGGCATCGTTTATGGTTAGAACTAGGGCGGTATCTGATCGCCTTCGAACCTCTAACTTTCGTTCTTGATTAATGAAAACATACTTGGCAAATGCTTTCGCTTCTGTTCGTCTTGCGACGATCCAAGAATTTCACCTCTAACGTCGCAATACGAATGCCCCCGCCTGTCCCTATTAATCATTACCTCGGGTTCCGAAAACCAACAAAATAGAACCGAGGTCCTATTCCATTATTCCATGCACACAGTATTCAGGCGGGCTTGCCTGCTTTAAGCACTCTAATTTGTTCAAAGTAAACGTGCCGGCCCACCGAGACACTCAACAAAGAGCACCCTGGTAGGATTTAAACGGGGTCCGCCTCGGGACGCGAAAGCACCCCTTCGGCTCGCCCCACCGGCAGGACGTCCCACGATACATGCCAGTTAAACACCGACGGGCGGTGAACCAACAGCGTGGGACACAAATCCAACTACGAGCTTTTTAACCGCAACAACTTTAATATACGCTATTGGAGCTGGAATTACCGCGGCTGCTGGCACCAGACTTGCCCTCCAATAGATACTCGTTAAAGGATTTAAAGTGTACTCATTCCGATTACGGGGCCTCGGATGAGTCCCGTATCGTTATTTTTCGTCACTACCTCCCCGTGCCGGGAGTGGGTAATTTGCGCGCCTGCTGCCTTCCTTGGATGTGGTAGCCGTTTCTCAGGCTCCCTCTCCGGAATCGAACCCTGATTCCCCGTTACCCGTTACAACCATGGTAGGCGCAGAACCTACCATCGACAGTTGATAAGGCAGACATTTGAAAGATGCGTCGCCGGTACGAGGACCGTGCGATCAGCCCAAAGTTATTCAGAGTCACCAAGGCAAACGGACCAGACAAGCCAATCCGATTGGTTTTGATCTAATAAAAGCGTCCCTTCCATCTCTGGTCGGGACTCTGTTTGCATGTATTAGCTCTAGAATTACCACAGTTATCCAAGTAACGTGGGTACGATCTAAGGAACCATAACTGATTTAATGAGCCATTCGCGGTTTCACCTTAATGCGGCTTGTACTGAGACATGCATGGCTTAATCTTTGAGACAAGCATATGACTACTGGCAGGATCAACCAGGGAGCTGCGTCAACTAGAGCTGAGCAGCCGGCCGCCCGGGAGTGTGTCCCGGGGGCCCGCGCGAACACGCAAGCGTCCGCTCAATTATTCTGCAAACAGGAGGAGGCCGAGCTCCCCTGCACGATACACCTCGAAACCCTCTCAGGTCCCGGCGGCGCGCAGCGCCGTCCTAGGTACTTGGTCGGTTTCGAGAGAGGCGCAATCGCCCGGAGTTAGGCGAGTAGACGGTTTTAGTGCGAACACCCTTGCTCCCAACTGAGCTTGCCGCTGCCGACAGAGGCCCGGGAGCGTGCTGTCGTGGCATTGCCGGCGGGAGACAACACGCGCCACCTATGGTGACCGGCAGCTCCAACGCCAGCGCCACACAAGGGCAAAGCCCCACTTGGGTGCAGAAGCGAACTCTCCCAGCACAGCGCACGCGCCAACACGTCCGCACAACTGCGATACAAACCACCTGCGAGAACCGCTGGGGCGACCGAGCAGCAGACGGCGTCGCGGCGCCGAGTGCCAGGCGGCGGCGCATCCTCAACGCACACAGTCCTCAATCAGACCAGCACACTGCAGATGTCCACCGCGCTTCGCACCGGGCTCGGCTGAACCAACTTTGGCCGCCAGGCGCCGCGTGCAGGGTGCGCCGCAGCGTAGCTGCGCCGCCTGCCGAGCCCGTCGGCTGGCGCTCCTGCCACTCGGCGCCCCCCACCAGCCGCCTGTTGCGCGTGCGCCCACGCAGCGCGCGGCCAACACGCCGGGCGGCCCCCCTTCACCGGCCGGGAACAGTCCCACCAAGCCACTGC
Organism: Schistocerca gregaria; assembly: GCF_023897955.1. Lineage (NCBI taxonomy): Eukaryota > Metazoa > Arthropoda > Insecta > Orthoptera > Acrididae > Schistocerca > Schistocerca gregaria. Next base: position 46,439 of record NW_026061885.1, on the reverse strand, counting down.
CGCGTATCGCTTCATACCCACATGGGCCTAGTCACGTGTGTGGATGTGGCGGGTACCGCTGAAACAACCGGTTAATAGCTGTACCGATCGTCGCCATCACAGATTCACCTCCAGCGTGAACAACCGCTCAACAACGGATTTCCAGTTCATTTGCGTATCTTGGGCAGTAAACGTAGATGTCCACCTACATTTGCGAATTCAACAATTCTTGCATGCCAGGATGTCATGTGTCACGACACGCTACATCAGACCACATACACACTGCGACATGTGCAGAAGAGAACACGTGGAAGGTGGCCCGCGCACGTATGCGATGTCCCTTCCGCGATCCACTGTCAACCGGCATCTGCGGCATGTCCCAGATATGGAACGCGGTCCACCAGGGTAGCACTTTGTGTGAGGCAATACGACAAAGTCGGAATACACGCGTCACTACATCACACGGCTCACGCTGACCTGACCTGACTCACCGCACCACCACCCCCAGCGACCCAGGGTGACATACAATGCGTTCGTACGTTCCTCCCACACGCCTCTACGGCGTACCACAGTGCAACCTAGCTGTTATTGGGAGACGAGACAAGTAGCATCGAGCACAACATATGGAAATTGAGATTCGACACCGTTGGGCACAGCCAGCGTACGGTCACACGTATCACACTACTTCACTCTGTACGTAACTACCGATGATCGGTACAGCGTGTGGGTTACGCGTACGACATCAGCGGACAATGGACACAGACCATACCACGACGTACACTGAGGGCGTCGACATCTGAACGCAACTGAACAGCTGCGAGGCTCATTTAACACTCAAACGCCAGACCGACCAGCTTGAGAGGACGGAGACACAAAGAGAGGGGCAGAGGGGGGGGGGGGGGGGGGGCGATATAGTCCTATTGCAGTACAATTGACAGTGGATAGCGGGAATATGTGGAAAGTAAGCAACACTCGCAAGACATCTACATGAGGATAACAACGACACCAGAGATTCCGAGCAGTGAACTATGTTAGGCAAAGGGACAACGTGGGTTAGGTTAAGGGACAACGTGGGTTAGGTTAAGGGACAACGTGGGTTAGGTTAAGGGACAACGTGGGTTAGGTTAAGGGACAACGTGGGTTAGGTTAAGGGACAACGTGGGTTAGGTTAAGGGACAACGTGGGTTAGGTTAAGGGACAACGTGGGTTAGGTTAAGGGACAACGTGGGTTAGGTTAAGGGACAACGTGGGTTAGGTTAAGGGACAACGTGGGTTAGGTTAAGGGACAACGTGGGTTAGGTTAAGGGACAACGTGGGTTAGGTTAAGGGACAACGTGGGTTAGGTTAAGGGACAACGTGGGTTAGGTTAAGGGACAACGTGGGTTAGGTTAAGGGACAACGTGGGTTAGGTTAAGGGACAACGTGGGTTAGGTTAAGGGACAACGTGGGTTAGGTTAAGG
>NW_026061885.1:32500-35000 GCF_023897955.1 Schistocerca gregaria | reverse complement strand
ACACGCGCCACCTATGGTGACCGGCAGCTCCAACGCCAGCGCCACACAAGGGCAAAGCCCCACTTGGGTGCAGAAGCGAACTCTCCCAGCACAGCGCACGCGCCAACACGTCCGCACAACTGCGATACAAACCACCTGCGAGAACCGCTGGGGCGACCGAGCAGCAGACGGCGTCGCGGCGCCGAGTGCCAGGCGGCGGCGCATCCTCAACGCACACAGTCCTCAATCAGACCAGCACACTGCAGATGTCCACCGCGCTTCGCACCGGGCTCGGCTGAACCAACTTTGGCCGCCAGGCGCCGCGTGCAGGGTGCGCCGCAGCGTAGCTGCGCCGCCTGCCGAGCCCGTCGGCTGGCGCTCCTGCCACTCGGCGCCCCCCACCAGCCGCCTGTTGCGCGTGCGCCCACGCAGCGCGCGGCCAACACGCCGGGCGGCCCCCCTTCACCGGCCGGGAACAGTCCCACCAAGCCACCGCCGCGTATCGCTTCATACCCACATGGGCCTAGTCACGTGTGTGGATGTGGCGGGTACCGCTGAAACAACCGGTTAATAGCTGTACCGATCGTCGCCATCACAGATTCACCTCCAGCGTGAACAACCGCTCAACAACGGATTTCCAGTTCATTTGCGTATCTTGGGCAGTAAACGTAGATGTCCACCTACATTTGCGAATTCAACAATTCTTGCATGCCAGGATGTCATGTGTCACGACACGCTACATCAGACCACATACACACTGCGACATGTGCAGAAGAGAACACGTGGAAGGTGGCCCGCGCACGTATGCGATGTCCCTTCCGCGATCCACTGTCAACCGGCATCTGCGGCATGTCCCAGATATGGAACGCGGTCCACCAGGGTAGCACTTTGTGTGAGGCAATACGACAAAGTCGGAATACACGCGTCACTACATCACACGGCTCACGCTGACCTGACCTGACTCACCGCACCACCACCCCCAGCGACCCAGGGTGACATACAATGCGTTCGTACGTTCCTCCCACACGCCTCTACGGCGTACCACAGTGCAACCTAGCTGTTATTGGGAGACGAGACAAGTAGCATCGAGCACAACATATGGAAATTGAGATTCGACACCGTTGGGCACAGCCAGCGTACGGTCACACGTATCACACTACTTCACTCTGTACGTAACTACCGATGATCGGTACAGCGTGTGGGTTACGCGTACGACATCAGCGGACAATGGACACAGACCATACCACGACGTACACTGAGGGCGTCGACATCTGAACGCAACTGAACAGCTGCGAGGCTCATTTAACACTCAAACGCCAGACCGACCAGCTTGAGAGGACGGAGACACAAAGAGAGGGGCAGAGGGGGGGGGGGGGGGGGCGATATAGTCCTATTGCAGTACAATTGACAGTGGATAGCGGGAATATGTGGAAAGTAAGCAACACTCGCAAGACATCTACATGAGGATAACAACGACACCAGAGATTCCGAGCAGTGAACTATGTTAGGCAAAGGGACAACGTGGGTTAGGTTAAGGGACAACGTGGGTTAGGTTAAGGGACAACGTGGGTTAGGTTAAGGGACAACGTGGGTTAGGTTAAGGGACAACGTGGGTTAGGTTAAGGGACAACGTGGGTTAGGTTAAGGGACAACGTGGGTTAGGTTAAGGGACAACGTGGGTTAGGTTAAGGGACAACGTGGGTTAGGTTAAGGGACAACGTGGGTTAGGTTAAGGGACAACGTGGGTTAGGTTAAGGGACAACGTGGGTTAGGTTAAGGGACAACGTGGGTTAGGTTAAGGGACAACGTGGGTTAGGTTAAGGGACAACGTGGGTTAGGTTAAGGGACAACGTGGGTTAGGTTAAGGGACAACGTGGGTTAGGTTAAGGGACAACGTGGGTTAGGTTAAGGGACAACGTGGGTTAGGTTAAGGGACAACGTGGGTTACGTTAAGGGACAACGTGGGTTACGTTAAGGGACAACGTGGGTTAGGTTAAGGGACAACGTGGGTTAGGTTAAGGGACAACGTGGGTTAGGTTAAGGGACAACGTGGGTTAGGTTAAGGGACAACGTGGGTTAGGTTAAGGGACAACGTGGGTTAGGTTAAGGGACAACGTGGGTTAGGTTAAGGGACAAATTGAGTTAGGTTAAGGGACAAATTGAGTTAGGTTAAGGGACAAATTGAGTTAGGTTAAGGGACAAATTGAGTTAGGTTAAGGGACAAATTGAGTTAGGTTAAGGGACAAATTGAGTTAGGTTAAGGGACAAATTGAGTTAGGTTAAGGGACAAATTGAGTTAGGTTAAGGGACAAATTGAGTTAGGTTAAGGGACAAATTGAGTTAGGTTAAGGGACAAATTGAGTTAGGTTAAGGGACAAATTGAGTTAGGTTAAGGGACAAATTGAGTTAGGTTAAGGGACAAATTGAGTTAGGTTAAGGGACAAATTGAGTTAGGTTAAGGGACAAATTGAGTTAGGTTAAGGGACAAATTGAGTTAGGTTAAGGGATAATCTGGTACAAC
>NW_026061885.1:20000-27500 GCF_023897955.1 Schistocerca gregaria | reverse complement strand
CATATCAAGCAAGCCGGAGATCTCACCCATTTAAAGTTTGAGAATAGGTTGAGGTCGTTTCGGACACCAAGGTCTAATCATTCGCTTTACCGGATGAGACTCGTACGAGCACCAGCTATCCTGAGGGAAACTTCGGAGGGAACCAGCTACTAGATGGTTCGATTAGTCTTTCGCCCCTATACCCAGCTCCGACGATCGATTTGCACGTCAGAATCGCTACGGACCTCCATCAGGGTTTCCCCTGACTTCGTCCTGGCCAGGCATAGTTCACCATCTTTCGGGTCCCAACGTGTACGCTCTAGGTGCGCCTCACCTCGCAATGAGGACGAGACGCCCCGGGAGTGCGGAGGCCGCCGCCCCGTGAAGGGCGGGGAAGCCCCATCCTCCCTCGGCCCGCGCAAGGCGAGACCTTCACTTTCATTACGCCTTTAGGTTTCGTACAGCCCAATGACTCGCGCACATGTTAGACTCCTTGGTCCGTGTTTCAAGACGGGTCGTGAAATTGTCCAAAGCTGAAGCGCCGCTGACGGGAGCGATTATTCCGCCCGAGAGCATCCCGAGCCAACAGCGGCGCGGGTCCGGGGCCGGGCCAGGTAGGTCCGTCATCCGGGAAGAACCGCGCGCGCTTGCCGGGAGCCCGAGCGCCCAAAGGGGCGAATCGACTCCTCCAGATATACCGCCGAGCAGCCAGCCAGGACACCGGGGCTCTGCCCAACAGACGCGAACCGAGGCCCGCGGAAGGACAGGCTGCGCACCCGGGCCGTAGGCCGGCACCCAGCGGGTCGCGACGTCCTACTAGGGGAGAAGTGCGGCCCACCGCACACCGGAACGGCCCCACCCCGCGGCGAGTGGAAAGGCAACCGGACACGACCCCGCCGCGGATTGCTCCGCGCGGGCGGCCGGCCCCATCTGCCGAGGGCGGGGGCCAGTGGCCGGATGGGCGTGAATCTCACCCGTTCGACCTTTCGGACTTCTCACGTTTACCCCAGAACGGTTTCACGTACTTTTGAACTCTCTCTTCAAAGTTCTTTTCAACTTTCCCTCACGGTACTTGTTCGCTATCGGTCTCGTGGTCATATTTAGTCTCAGATGGAGTTTACCACCCACTTGGAGCTGCACTCTCAAGCAACCCGACTCGAAGGAGAGGTCCCGCCGACGCTCGCACCGGCCGCTACGGGCCTGGCACCCTCTACGGGCCGTGGCCTCATTCAAGTTGGACTTGGGCTCGGCGCGAGGCGTCGGGGTAGTGGACCCTCCCAAACACCACATGCCACGACAGGCGGCAGCCTGCGGGGTTCGGTGCTGGACTCTTCCCTGTTCGCTCGCCGCTACTGGGGGAATCCTTGTTAGTTTCTTTTCCTCCGCTTAGTAATATGCTTAAATTCAGCGGGTAGTCTCGCCTGCTCTGAGGTCGTTGTACGAGGTGTCGCACGCCACACCGCCAGCCGGCTGTGCACGCTACCGAGAAAGTACCGGTATGCGAACCGCCAGGCGACGGGCGCGCATCGCACGTTTAAGGAGACGCGGCCGGCCACACAGGCGACCACGACACTCCCACGTCTCCGAAGCGGGACAAACGCCGCGCGCTTCAGTATACGTAGCCGACCCTCAGCCAGACGTGGCCCGGGAACGGAATCCATGGACCGCAATGTGCGTTCGAAACGTCGATGTTCATGTGTCCTGCAGTTCACATGTCGACGCGCAATTTGCTGCGTTCTTCATCGACCCACGAGCCGAGTGATCCACCGTCCTGGGTGATCTTTTCCTTTTCAGTCTCCCACTGTCTCTTTCAAGACAGCAGCATTTGCGGGACTGAGGCGTCTGACGGCCCCTGTTCCACTATTTTTTTGTGTCCAACGGCCTCACAGCCGATGGGCGTCGTACGGCTCCACACCGGGGCGGACAGGCACTCGGGCGAACGTCATTCAAAACCGGCGCCAGGCGCCAGGTACCGCAGGCCAGCCGCTCCAGAGCTTCAGCGCTCGTACCACACAACAACAACAACACTTCCGCTAGTTTTGAGAGGCACGCGTGGTTCCGCACGCGGCGCACGGCCACTGCCGTACAGGTAGCGTGTTGCGCGACACGACACGACACGCACATCGAAAGACATGCAGTCTAGTCGGTAATGATCCTTCCGCAGGTTCACCTACGGAAACCTTGTTACGACTTTTACTTCCTCTAAATGATCAAGTTTGGTCATCTTTCCGGTAGCATCGGCAACGACAGAGTCGATGCCGCGTACCAGTCCGAAGACCTCACTAAATCATTCAATCGGTAGTAGCGACGGGCGGTGTGTACAAAGGGCAGGGACGTAATCAACGCGAGCTTATGACTCGCGCTTACTGGGAATTCCTCGTTCATGGGGAACAATTGCAAGCCCCAATCCCTAGCACGAAGGAGGTTCAGCGGGTTACCCCGACCTTTCGGCCTAGGAAGACACGCTGATTCCTTCAGTGTAGCGCGCGTGCGGCCCAGAACATCTAAGGGCATCACAGACCTGTTATTGCTCAATCTCGTGCGGCTAGAAGCCGCCTGTCCCTCTAAGAAGAAAAGTAATCGCTGACAGCACGAAGGATGTCACGCGACTAGTTAGCAGGCTAGAGTCTCGTTCGTTATCGGAATTAACCAGACAAATCGCTCCACCAACTAAGAACGGCCATGCACCACCACCCACCGAATCAAGAAAGAGCTATCAATCTGTCAATCCTTCCGGTGTCCGGGCCTGGTGAGGTTTCCCGTGTTGAGTCAAATTAAGCCGCAGGCTCCACTCCTGGTGGTGCCCTTCCGTCAATTCCTTTAAGTTTCAGCTTTGCAACCATACTTCCCCCGGAACCCAAAAGCTTTGGTTTCCCGGAGGCTGCCCGCCGAGTCATCGGAGGAACTGCGGCGGATCGCTGGCTGGCATCGTTTATGGTTAGAACTAGGGCGGTATCTGATCGCCTTCGAACCTCTAACTTTCGTTCTTGATTAATGAAAACATACTTGGCAAATGCTTTCGCTTCTGTTCGTCTTGCGACGATCCAAGAATTTCACCTCTAACGTCGCAATACGAATGCCCCCGCCTGTCCCTATTAATCATTACCTCGGGTTCCGAAAACCAACAAAATAGAACCGAGGTCCTATTCCATTATTCCATGCACACAGTATTCAGGCGGGCTTGCCTGCTTTAAGCACTCTAATTTGTTCAAAGTAAACGTGCCGGCCCACCGAGACACTCAACAAAGAGCACCCTGGTAGGATTTAAACGGGGTCCGCCTCGGGACGCGAAAGCACCCCTTCGGCTCGCCCCACCGGCAGGACGTCCCACGATACATGCCAGTTAAACACCGACGGGCGGTGAACCAACAGCGTGGGACACAAATCCAACTACGAGCTTTTTAACCGCAACAACTTTAATATACGCTATTGGAGCTGGAATTACCGCGGCTGCTGGCACCAGACTTGCCCTCCAATAGATACTCGTTAAAGGATTTAAAGTGTACTCATTCCGATTACGGGGCCTCGGATGAGTCCCGTATCGTTATTTTTCGTCACTACCTCCCCGTGCCGGGAGTGGGTAATTTGCGCGCCTGCTGCCTTCCTTGGATGTGGTAGCCGTTTCTCAGGCTCCCTCTCCGGAATCGAACCCTGATTCCCCGTTACCCGTTACAACCATGGTAGGCGCAGAACCTACCATCGACAGTTGATAAGGCAGACATTTGAAAGATGCGTCGCCGGTACGAGGACCGTGCGATCAGCCCAAAGTTATTCAGAGTCACCAAGGCAAACGGACCAGACAAGCCAATCCGATTGGTTTTGATCTAATAAAAGCGTCCCTTCCATCTCTGGTCGGGACTCTGTTTGCATGTATTAGCTCTAGAATTACCACAGTTATCCAAGTAACGTGGGTACGATCTAAGGAACCATAACTGATTTAATGAGCCATTCGCGGTTTCACCTTAATGCGGCTTGTACTGAGACATGCATGGCTTAATCTTTGAGACAAGCATATGACTACTGGCAGGATCAACCAGGGAGCTGCGTCAACTAGAGCTGAGCAGCCGGCCGCCCGGGAGTGTGTCCCGGGGGCCCGCGCGAACACGCAAGCGTCCGCTCAATTATTCTGCAAACAGGAGGAGGCCGAGCTCCCCTGCACGATACACCTCGAAACCCTCTCAGGTCCCGGCGGCGCGCAGCGCCGTCCTAGGTACTTGGTCGGTTTCGAGAGAGGCGCAATCGCCCGGAGTTAGGCGAGTAGACGGTTTTAGTGCGAACACCCTTGCTCCCAACTGAGCTTGCCGCTGCCGACAGAGGCCCGGGAGCGTGCTGTCGTGGCATTGCCGGCGGGAGACAACACGCGCCACCTATGGTGACCGGCAGCTCCAACGCCAGCGCCACACAAGGGCAAAGCCCCACTTGGGTGCAGAAGCGAACTCTCCCAGCACAGCGCACGCGCCAACACGTCCGCACAACTGCGAGACAAACCACCTGCGAGAACCGCTGGGGCGACCGAGCAGCAGACGGCGTCGCGGCGCCGAGTGCCAGGCGGCGGCGCATCCTCAACGCACACAGTCCTCAATCAGACCAGCACACTGCAGATGTCCACCGCGCTTCGCACCGGGCTCGGCTGAACCAACTTTGGCCGCCAGGCGCCGCGTGCAGGGTGCGCCGCAGCGTAGCTGCGCCGCCTGCCGAGCCCGTCGGCTGGCGCTCCTGCCACTCGGCGCCCCCCACCAGCCGCCTGTTGCGCGTGCGCCCACGCAGCGCGCGGCCAACACGCCGGGCGGCCCCCCTTCACCGGCCGGGAACAGTCCCACCAAGCCACCGCCGCGTATCGCTTCATACCCACATGGGCCTAGTCACGTGTGTGGATGTGGCGGGTACCGCTGAAACAACCGGTTAATAGCTGTACCGATCGTCGCCATCACAGATTCACCTCCAGCGTGAACAACCGCTCAACAACGGATTTCCAGTTCATTTGCGTATCTTGGGCAGTAAACGTAGATGTCCACCTACATTTGCGAATTCAACAATTCTTGCATGCCAGGATGTCATGTGTCACGACACGCTACATCAGACCACATACACACTGCGACATGTGCAGAAGAGAACACGTGGAAGGTGGCCCGCGCACGTATGCGATGTCCCTTCCGCGATCCACTGTCAACCGGCATCTGCGGCATGTCCCAGATATGGAACGCGGTCCACCAGGGTAGCACTTTGTGTGAGGCAATACGACAAAGTCGGAATACACGCGTCACTACATCACACGGCTCACGCTGACCTGACCTGACTCACCGCACCACCACCCCCAGCGACCCAGGGTGACATACAATGCGTTCGTACGTTCCTCCCACACGCCTCTACGGCGTACCACAGTGCAACCTAGCTGTTATTGGGAGACGAGACAAGTAGCATCGAGCACAACATATGGAAATTGAGATTCGACACCGTTGGGCACAGCCAGCGTACGGTCACACGTATCACACTACTTCACTCTGTACGTAACTACCGATGATCGGTACAGCGTGTGGGTTACGCGTACGACATCAGCGGACAATGGACACAGACCATACCACGACGTACACTGAGGGCGTCGACATCTGAACGCAACTGAACAGCTGCGAGGCTCATTTAACACTCAAACGCCAGACCGACCAGCTTGAGAGGACGGAGACACAAAGAGAGGGGCAGAGGGGGGGGGGGGGGGGCGATATAGTCCTATTGCAGTACAATTGACAGTGGATAGCGGGAATATGTGGAAAGTAAGCAACACTCGCAAGACATCTACATGAGGATAACAACGACACCAGAGATTCCGAGCAGTGAACTATGTTAGGCAAAGGGACAACGTGGGTTAGGTTAAGGGACAACGTGGGTTAGGTTAAGGGACAACGTGGGTTAGGTTAAGGGACAACGTGGGTTAGGTTAAGGGACAACGTGGGTTAGGTTAAGGGACAACGTGGGTTAGGTTAAGGGACAACGTGGGTTAGGTTAAGGGACAACGTGGGTTAGGTTAAGGGACAACGTGGGTTAGGTTAAGGGACAACGTGGGTTAGGTTAAGGGACAACGTGGGTTAGGTTAAGGGACAACGTGGGTTAGGTTAAGGGACAACGTGGGTTAGGTTAAGGGACAACGTGGGTTAGGTTAAGGGACAACGTGGGTTAGGTTAAGGGACAACGTGGGTTAGGTTAAGGGACAACGTGGGTTAGGTTAAGGGACAACGTGGGTTAGGTTAAGGGACAACGTGGGTTAGGTTAAGGGACAACGTGGGTTAGGTTAAGGGACAACGTGGGTTAGGTTAAGGGACAACGTGGGTTACGTTAAGGGACAACGTGGGTTAGGTTAAGGGACAACGTGGGTTAGGTTAAGGGACAACGTGGGTTAGGTTAAGGGACAACGTGGGTTAGGTTAAGGGACAACGTGGGTTAGGTTAAGGGACAAATTGAGTTAGGTTAAGGGACAAATTGAGTTAGGTTAAGGGACAAATTGAGTTAGGTTAAGGGACAAATTGAGTTAGGTTAAGGGACAAATTGAGTTAGGTTAAGGGACAAATTGAGTTAGGTTAAGGGACAAATTGAGTTAGGTTAAGGGACAAATTGAGTTAGGTTAAGGGACAAATTGAGTTAGGTTAAGGGACAAATTGAGTTAGGTTAAGGGACAAATTGAGTTAGGTTAAGGGACAAATTGAGTTAGGTTAAGGGACAAATTGAGTTAGGTTAAGGGATAATCTGGTACAACCACAGTTAGGTTAAGCGATAATCTGGTACAGCCACAGTTAGGTTAAGCGATAATCTGGTACAGCCACAGTTAGGTTAAGCGATAATCTGGTACAGCCACAGTTAGGTTAAGCGATAATCTGGTACAGCCACAGTTAGGTTAAGCGATAATCTGGTACAGCCACAGTTAGGTTAAGCGATAATCTGGTACAGCCACAGTTAGGTTAAGCGATAATCTGGTACAGCCACAGTTAGGTTAAGCGATAATCTGGTACAGCCACAGTTAGGTTAAGCGATAATCTGGTACAGCCACAGTTAGGTTAAGCGATAATCTGGTACAGCCACAGTTAGGTTAAGCGATAATCTGGTACAGCCACAGTTAGGTTAAGCGATAATCTGGTACAGCCACAGTTAGGTTAAGCGATAATCTGGTACAGCCACAGTTAGGTTAAGCGATAATCTGGTACAGCCACAGTTAGGTTAAGCGATAATCTGGTACAGCCACAGTTAGGTTAAGCGATAATCTGGTACAGCCACAGTTAGGTTAAGCGATAATCTGGTACAGCCACAGTTAGGTTAAGCGATAAAGTTGGTTAAATTCGGTATTGTGTGGGAAGGGGGCAGAGAGAGAGTGGGGGGGGGGGTGGATAGTTGTGGCAGTACGCGGATGCCTGAGTCACCGTCAGATATGTCACGTCGGTTCGATGCTTGTAGCAAGAGGCTGGCGGGTCTGTGTCTCTCACTTCTGCAATTTTTCATGTGGTATAACACGAGGGCGGGGGGGGTGATATTTGGTGC
>NW_026061885.1:7500-10000 GCF_023897955.1 Schistocerca gregaria | reverse complement strand
GGGGGGGGGGGGGCGATATAGTCCTATTGCAGTACAATTGACAGTGGATAGCGGGAATATGTGGAAAGTAAGCAACACTCGCAAGACATCTACATGAGGATAACAACGACACCAGAGATTCCGAGCAGTGAACTATGTTAGGCAAAGGGACAACGTGGGTTAGGTTAAGGGACAACGTGGGTTAGGTTAAGGGACAACGTGGGTTAGGTTAAGGGACAACGTGGGTTAGGTTAAGGGACAACGTGGGTTAGGTTAAGGGACAACGTGGGTTAGGTTAAGGGACAACGTGGGTTAGGTTAAGGGACAACGTGGGTTAGGTTAAGGGACAACGTGGGTTAGGTTAAGGGACAACGTGGGTTAGGTTAAGGGACAACGTGGGTTAGGTTAAGGGACAACGTGGGTTAGGTTAAGGGACAACGTGGGTTAGGTTAAGGGACAACGTGGGTTAGGTTAAGGGACAACGTGGGTTAGGTTAAGGGACAACGTGGGTTAGGTTAAGGGACAACGTGGGTTAGGTTAAGGGACAACGTGGGTTAGGTTAAGGGACAACGTGGGTTAGGTTAAGGGACAACGTGGGTTAGGTTAAGGGACAACGTGGGTTAGGTTAAGGGACAACGTGGGTTAGGTTAAGGGACAACGTGGGTTAGGTTAAGGGACAACGTGGGTTAGGTTAAGGGACAACGTGGGTTAGGTTAAGGGACAAATTGAGTTAGGTTAAGGGACAAATTGAGTTAGGTTAAGGGACAAATTGAGTTAGGTTAAGGGACAAATTGAGTTAGGTTAAGGGACAAATTGAGTTAGGTTAAGGGACAAATTGAGTTAGGTTAAGGGACAAATTGAGTTAGGTTAAGGGACAAATTGAGTTAGGTTAAGGGACAAATTGAGTTAGGTTAAGGGACAAATTGAGTTAGGTTAAGGGACAAATTGAGTTAGGTTAAGGGACAAATTGAGTTAGGTTAAGGGACAAATTGAGTTAGGTTAAGGGACAAATTGAGTTAGGTTAAGGGACAAATTGAGTTAGGTTAAGGGACAAATTGAGTTAGGTTAAGGGATAATCTGGTACAACCACAGTTAGGTTAAGCGATAATCTGGTACAGCCACAGTTAGGTTAAGCGATAATCTGGTACAGCCACAGTTAGGTTAAGCGATAATCTGGTACAGCCACAGTTAGGTTAAGCGATAATCTGGTACAGCCACAGTTAGGTTAAGCGATAATCTGGTACAGCCACAGTTAGGTTAAGCGATAATCTGGTACAGCCACAGTTAGGTTAAGCGATAATCTGGTACAGCCACAGTTAGGTTAAGCGATAATCTGGTACAGCCACAGTTAGGTTAAGCGATAATCTGGTACAGCCACAGTTAGGTTAAGCGATAATCTGGTACAGCCACAGTTAGGTTAAGCGATAATCTGGTACAGCCACAGTTAGGTTAAGCGATAATCTGGTACAGCCACAGTTAGGTTAAGCGATAATCTGGTACAGCCACAGTTAGGTTAAGCGATAATCTGGTACAGCCACAGTTAGGTTAAGCGATAATCTGGTACAGCCACAGTTAGGTTAAGCGATAAAGTTGGTTAAATTCGGTATTGTGTGGGAAGGGGGCAGAGAGAGAGTGGGGGGGGGGGTGGATAGTTGTGGCAGTACGCGGATGCCTGAGTCACCGTCAGATATGTCACGTCGGTTCGATGCTTGTAGCAAGAGGCTGGCGGGTCTGTGTCTCTCACTTCTGCAATTTTTCATGTGGTATAACACGAGGGCGGGGGGGTGATATTTGGTGCCCCTCTGTGTAGGATGTGTGTTGGTGGTGTTGGTTTATCTGAGCAATGGTAGTTGTCGGAGGAGTGGGGTATTGTGCTTTTATAGGTGGACCTACTGCTCTGGTTATCATAGTGTCGACGGTGCAATGTGGCAGAGAGGATGCACTCGACATTGTCGCATTCCAGATGTTTACGTATTGTGTGTCTCCGTTGCAGGCCGAGAGTGGTGCATGTTCGAGTGTGTGGCTGACGTGCGATTCACGTTGTGTGCCCAGTCTTACAGCACGTATAGGGACATTCGCATAAATCATCTATATGTGGCCTTGCATCATTTACTAAGCAGTGCCGTGAGACGACCGAACTATTAGGAAAGTACTGATGTACCGCATAATGTTTACCTTCCACCACACGGCGAGTATCGACTCTGCCCAGCGTTGCCACCGCAGGCAGCGGTCACCGTCACCATTGTGCGGCGGAACGGAACATCTATATCCTCAGAGGGGCACTCTTTGCCGCCGGGCGTCAGGTCTCGCGGCCTGCCGGCCAGCGCCCATGACGAACTTACTGCATGTATAGGGACAGCGGGAATTTGGCATACTTGATATAACTCTTCATGAGACGCAAGATATAGGGGTGGATTGCAACTTACGACTGCGAGAAAAGTCCGCCGTTCATCCGCCGGAGTTGCGATTTCGGCGGGGCACGTACGGTCGCGGGTGGAGCACTTGGTGCGGCGTACGCACC